>NC_058409.1:55041803-55069934 GCF_002201575.2 Neomonachus schauinslandi | reverse complement strand
AGAAAGAAAGAAAGAAAGAAAGAAAGAAAGAAAGAAAGAAAGAAAGAAAGAAAGAAAGAAAAAGGATCTTTTGGGGGCACCTGGTGACTCAGTCAGCTGAACATCTGAGTCTTGATTTTGGCTCAGGTCATGATCTTAGGGCCATGAGATCCAGTCCCGCATTGGGCTCTGGGCTCAGTGGGGAGTCTGCTTGAGATATTCTCTTTCCCTCTCCCTCCACCTCTCCCCCTGCTCGTGCACTCATGTGTGTGCTCTCTCTCAAATAAATAAATTCTTTTTTTTTTAAAGATTTTATTTTATTTATTTATTTGAGAGAGAGAGAATGAGAGACAGAGAGCGTGAGAGGGAGGAGGGTCAGAGGGAGAAGCAGACTCCCCGCCGATGCGGGACTCGATCCTGGGACTCCAGGATCATGACCTGAGCCGAAGGCAGTCGCTTAACCGACTGAGCCACCCAGGCGCCCCTCAAATAAATAAATTCTTAAAAAGAAAAAAAAAATCTTTGTAGATGTAATTAAGGATCTTGAGATGAGAAGATCATTCTGATTATCTAAGTGGGCCCTAAATCCAATGACAAGTGTCTTTATAAGAGAAAGGCAGAGGGAGATTTGAGAGAAACAGAAGAGAAGGCCGAAAGGAGAAACAGTATGAAAATGGAGGCAGAGGTTGGAACGATGCTGAGGAACAAGCCAAGGAATGTCAAGAAACACCAAGAACCCTGAGAAGCTGGAGGAAACAAGGAACAGATTCTCCCCGAGTCTTCAGACGTGCTCACACCTTGATCTCAGACCTCTGCCCCCTTGAACTGTGAGTGAATAAATTTCTATTTGAAAGCCACCAGCTAGTGCAACTGTTAGGGCAGCCACAGGAAACTAAACACGTAGGATACACCCATCTCGTGTTCTACCTAATCTCTTTTATAATGTTTTAAAACGAATATGAATTATTTTTAAAATAAAAATGTTAAAATATTGCTACATATTACAGTGTTCCTCAGATACTTGACTAAAACCCACAGTAAGAAACACCCAGTTCTAATACATATCATCCATAATGGAAAAAAGTTTCACAAAACAATTACCTTTATTACACAGGCTGCACTCTAATACTTTCTATTATATTCTATTTCATCCTTATAAAAAACCAGTCACCACCCTCTACACTGACTTCAAGACCCACTTTACATGTTTTGCAAAACCAGTTAGCAGAGTGACGCATTTTGAAGCACCTCAGAAGGCTAGTTTGTTTGTTTTTTATAGACAGATGAGATGTCTGTGGAACTCTCCCCAGACCCAAAATGGCAAGGGTCCCTGTATGAGATTATAGGTTTCTTTAATTGTGGGATTGTGTCCTAATTTTTTTCCAGTTCCCACAGTCCCTGGCATAGCCCTGACATACAGCAGGTGCTCAACACCCCTGAGGTGGATCGAGAAGCTCAGCTAGGCACACCACGGAAGGAAGCGAGGGAGAATCAAGAGCTCTCCCGCCCATTTCTTTAGCTCCCGGGCTGGTCCAGTTCTACAGAAGCCGCACAAGGACAGGAGCGCCAGCAGGGGTGCTGTAGGAGCAGGGCCCTACAAAATACAACCCTTAACCCTGGGAAGTGTTCCTCCGAGGCGCTCCTACCACGGGTCCGACATTGCTTCCAACACCTCACATGCATTAGCTCACTTCACTTCCACAACAACCTTGTGAGGGAGGTGCTATTACCAGATCACCATTTTATAGATCCATAAGCTGATGCACAAAGAAACTGAGTAACTTTCCCAAGGCTAAACAGTTGTTAGGCCGAAGTCAGGATTCAACACCAAGCAGTCTGTTTCTAGAATCCATGTTTCTCACCATTATACCACACTGCACCTTGGAGGCCCTGACCCGTTATGCTGTGATCCATCAAGACCAACCAAATTATGCCAACTCCACACAATATTTTTTCTCAAACTGAAAGTTTTAAATGTAAATTTTTGCCATTTTAAAAACCACTCTCTTTAAATTAGCCCCTTCTCTAATAATTTATATATTTATTTGTATTAATATCAACATGTTTGAAGCCTTCAGAAGTGTAAGAAAATCCTGTGAATTCTCTGTCTGTAAAGTGTTCACTAACTCTCCAGAGAGGGAGTGGGGGCAGAGCTGATAACTGACCAGTGGACTGGGTTCTGGAGAACTCTGCCATTCAAAGAGCTAGGTCCTCCACCCCAGAAACAGCCCACCACAGACCAATTCAATGAGTTAGCCTGTATTTCTGTAGGACAGAGCCAACAAGATTTTAGAATTACCACAAAGAAAACCCAATTGTTTTTAGTGGGGGAAAAAAAAAAAGATTATGTAGCTTGCTTTACAAAAGAGAAAAATCTAGGCATTGATATCCACAGTTACTAACATCACAAAAATGATGACCAGATATTATGTGCCTAAGAAACACCTGTCAAGTTAACCTTGCCAAAAAAAAAAACAAACAACAACACAAAACAAACCTGAATCTGATCAAGCACCTGGATCCAACTGCCAAGTTAATGGAAATGAAGGAGACAACAGGACATATTAAATAACACCACATGACTGGAGCCAGAAAAACCCAGAATGTGGAAACTGCTACAGGATCAAGGACCTAATTTCTTCAAAATACAAATTACAAAGCAAAAATAAGAGAGAATGAGGTGTAGAGGAGGGACTCTCAGATTAAAGAATTTAAAAGACCTATAAATCCATGTAATGTGTGGTAGGCCTTATTTGGATCCTGATTCAAACAACTATTAAAATAGGACTTATAGAGGCACCTGGCTGGCTCAGTCAGTGGAGCATGGTGACTCTTGATGTCAGAGTTGTGAGTTCAAGCCCCACGTTGGGTGTAGAGCTTACTTAAAACATTTTTTGGGGGGGGGGGGTGCTTGAGTAGCTCAGTCGGTTAAGCATCCAACTCTTGATTTAGGCTCAGATCAGGATCTGCTTGAGATTTTCTTTCCCTCTCCCTCTGCCCCTCCCACCTCCCCCGCTCGCACCTCTCTCTCTCTCAAATAAATAAAATCTTTTAAAAAATTTTTTTATTGGGGCGCCTGGGTGGCTCAGATGGTTAAGCATCTGCCTTCAGCTGGGGTCGTGATCCCAGGGTCCTGGGCTTGAGCTCCATGTCGGGTTCCTGGCTCAGCAGGGAGTTTATTCTCCATCTGCCTCTGCCTCTCTCTGTCTGCCTCTCTCTCAAATGAATGAATAAAATCTTTGAAAGAAGGAAAAAAATACAATAAAAAAAAAAATTTTTTTTAAATAGTACTGGGGCGCCTGGGCGGCTCAGTCATTAAGCGGCTGCCTTCAACTCAGGTCATGATCCCAGGGTCCTGGAATGGAGCCCCGCATTGGGCTCCCTGCTCAGCGGGGAGCCTGCTTCTCCCTCTCTCTCCTTCTGCTGCTCCCCCTGCTTGTGCTCACTCTCTGTCAATAAATGAATAAAATCTTAAAAAAAAAAAAAGAAATTATTTTAAGTGGTTATGTGGTTATGTTTGATAAATCTTCACCTTTTATGAATACATCCTGAAATATCTTTTTTTTTTTTTTTTTTTTAAAGATTTTATTTATTTATTTGAGACAGAGAGAATGAGAGAGAGGGCACATGAGAGGGGGGAGGGTCAGAGGCAGAAGCAGGCTCCCTGCCGAGCAGGGAGCCCGATGCGGGACTCGATCCAGGGACTCCAGGATCATGACCTGAGCCGAAGGCAGTCGCCCAACCAACTGAGCCACCCAGGCGCCCTACATCCTGAAATATCTTAAGATGAAATTTTATCTGGATTTACTTCAAAATAACACAAGGATTGGTACCTTCAGGTACTTCCGGTGGGAATATAAAAATGATGCTGTCTCTATGGAAAATAATCTGGCAGTTCCTCAAATGGCTAAACGTAGACTTGCCAGATGAGCCAGCAATTCCTACTCCTAGTATATACTTAAGACAAATAAAAACACATATCTAGGGGCACCTGGGTGGCTCAGTTGGTTGGGCAATCTACCTTTGGCTCGGGTCATGATCCCAGAGTCCTGGGATCAAGTCCCATGTTGGGATCCCTGCTCAGCGGGGGGCGGGGGGGTGTTCCCTCTCCCTCTGCCCCTCATCCCTGCTGTGTCCTCTCTTTCTCAAATAAATCTTTAAAACAAAACATGTCCACACAAAAACATGTACACAGATGTTCACAGCACTATTCATAAGCATCAGAAAGTGGAAACAACCTATGGGGCACCTTGTTGGCTCTGTCAGCAGAGCATGCAACTCTTGTTCAGGGTAGTGAGTTTGAACACCACACTGGGTGTAGAGATTACTTAAAATTTAAAAAAGTGGAAACAACCCAAAAGTTCATCAACTGATGAATGGATAAACAAAATGTGGTGTATGCATTCAATAGAATATTAGTTGGCAGTAAAAGAAATACTGATACATGCTACAACATGGATGAACCTTAACCGTACTAAATAAAAGATGCCAGTCACAAATTTGTCCTGAATAAGCAAATCCATAGATAGAAAGTAGAATAATGGTTGTCAGGAGCTGGGGAATGGGGCAATTTGGGGAGTGATGAGATGTTTCCCTGGCCTCCCAGAGTTTATGATCCAGGGGGGAAACAAATTAAACATATTTACACAAATAATTATCAATTACTGTTGGGACAGGAATGCAAATGTGGTCTGATGGAGTGTTTTCCTTGCCCTGACCCCCAAATCAGTGGCCCCCATCTGTAAAATGAGAAGGGTGTATCCTTGGTGGAGCTGCCCTCTAGGAGTCAGTCTTTTTCGTGAGATCCCCCCAAAAAACTAAGAAAATCAAACCTAATATATGCCTTGTAGCAAACTGAGGAGCATGCATAAGGGTCAAGCTAAAGGGGGATGAGCAAAGAGGCATGCTAAGGGGCAGAAGAACTTTGGGGATGCTCTATTTCTTAATCATACTCGATTTAGTTTCAGATTGGGAGGGAAAGCTCCATCTACCATTATTAATGTCTGTCACTTAACTAACCCTTTAGGAAAGTTACCATGCAAAAGGAACAAAAGTATGTGGAGAAAAAAACCCTCAAGGTGCAATATTAAATAGTTCTGGTTAACAAGTAACTTGATTTTTTTGTTGTTGTTAAACAAGTTCACTATATTCTCCAGGAACCAGTGGCCCCCCCCCCCCGCCCAGCCCAGCCCCCTCAATTTGTAAACAACAGCAAGTCAAATACTCAGGGCTATCTTCCTTTACGAATTGTCTAAATCAGAATAGCATTCAGTCATCTACACCTACGTATTTTTTTAAATGTTTGCACAACCTTAGTTTTACCCCCGAATTTTAAGTTTCCAACTTTAATTTTTTTTTTTTTTTAAGATTTTAATTTATTTGCGAGAGAGAGAATGAGAGACAGAGAGCATGAGAGGGAGGAGGGTCAGAGGGAGAAGCAGACTCCCTGCTGAGCAGGGAGCCTGATGTGGGACTCGATCCCGGGACTCCAGGATCATGACCTGAGCCGAAGGCAGTCGCTTAACCAACTGAGCCACCCAGGCGCCCCAAGTTTCCAACTTTAAAAGACAGAGGCAAAACGAAAAGTGTTCACCACAGTTTCAATGTTCCTGGTTAATAAAAAAATGTCTTTATTCTAATGCTGACCAATGAAATGTATACAGTGGTGCAGTTTTCAAGTAATATACTACAACATCCTTTTCTGCAACTCCAGGGGGAAAAGGGTCACTTTCTTCAGTCTAATTCAAATCGACAGTGATTTGCTCTTTCACAATGTTTTTACGAAGAAGATAAAAGCGACACCCTGCCTTTCACAGCAGGTCTGCAAATTGCGCAGGGAAATGAGAACCTCCCTTTTAAGGCTACAGCGGCTGCTCCAAACAGCCGGACACCCATTAGCAGCACCGGAGCGTGATATCCGGCCCACGATCCCCCGACGAGAGGCCCGCTCAGCCGGGGAGACCCCGCCCCCAGGAGGACAGGCTGGAGCACACCCCGGGCAGCACATCGGCGGAACCCAGCTGTCCCGCACAAGTTAGCCCCTGAGCACCGCCGGACGGCTCCCGTGCTGTTCCAGTCCCGGAGCTGGCAGCCTCTGCCATACACACCTCAGCGCCAGCCAAAGGCTGTTACGTGTGGCACACAAAGGCCCGGAAACCCAGGGCCGTAAGGTCACCTGGCCGAGTAAAAGGCACAGTCCGAGAAGTTCCATTTGTAAAATCCGCGTGACTCGCAACTGCTCTAGAACTCGAGGCTGAGCGCTCATTACCCCCCAAACCCAGCGGGGTCCGGCCCTTTTAGACCCCGGCCATCCACCGTGCCGGAGGAGCTTCGCGCCCCGGGAGGGTTTCGAACTACGTGAGCCGACTCAGAAGAAGGGGCTCTAAAAGCTGAAGGGGGTCGCAAAAAGCGACAAAGATGTTTCCCAGGCCTCGGGCTCTCACCCATTCCACACCTCTCTGAGCCAACCAACTCCAAGGGGTCCTGCGGGGCCAGCCCCTCAGTATTTGCGGAAAGCTCCTTAGTTTACAAAGAAGCCAACCACGGGGAAGGGCGGCTGAGCCCTCTAGGTACCCTTTAGATGCGAGCACTCCATTCCCTCCTCTTCCCTCCGCGGACCTCAGCCTCTCCCGTTTGTCCCATCTAGTTGGCCCTCCCGGCGCAGGGATCCCCATCAAAGTCACCTAGAGGGGGATGCGAGAGGTGGTGGCAGCAGCAGCAGAACACCCTTCGCGCACCTGCCCGCTTCCACCACCTGCCCGTGTGCCTTGGACCTCCACTCCTTAGCGGCAGGAGCCCTCCCTGACCAAGTTTCTCACCTTGGATGGTGCGATTGCAGGACACAGAGGCCGCCAGCAGGATGGCGCCCCCCAGCAGCCACGCTGCGCTCACGCTTCGCATCCTTCCTGCAGCCCCGCCGCCGGGCGGGCAGGGCATTCGCCGCCACTGATTCGAAACTCGGAGCCCCACTCGCCGCTCGGAGAGGAAGCCGCGGTCTCACCTGCTCTAATCCAAGCCTCTCCGCGCTCCTCCCGGGAGAGGGCTGAGTTTCAGTGAAACCCGAGGCGCTCGGCGCACCTGCGCGAGGCCACGCCCCCGGGGCGGAACGCGCGGCTCGGCCCCGCCCCTGCGAACTTCCAACGCGCGGGTCCGGCTCGCGGCAGTCTGGCCCAGCGCGCGAGCCCCCACCTACGCGCTGCAGGTGCGCCAGCCGCGGCCGGGAGGGTGCGGGGGCCGCCCGCGGGCGGGGCCGGGCGGGTGAAGTAGCTGTATTGGAATGCAAATGACAGAAACGCCGGGACGATGAGTTCTCTTCGACCGGGCCACGCCTAGAACTCCCATTAACCTTTAATCACTTTTGGGGAGCCAGGGTCTTCCGTGTCTTTCCCTCCCCTTTGCTAAATGGAAAAAGCCGAGGCCCAAGCTCACGGACTTTGTCGTTGGTAATTGGTAGAGGGTTCCCAGTGTAGCGGGCACGGGGGGGATAAGGGGCGAGTTTGTTGATTTTTTTTTTCCGCTTTGTTTGTTTTGTTTTGTTTTTTTGAAGGGGTAAGTTTATAATCTGCAGAGACTTGGTGGATCGCTGCGGACACCAACGAAAGCGGTGGGGAGCAGGAAGGAGTCCCGGCGAGGGGTCAAGGATCTGGAATTTCCACTCTGCTGTTAACTACCTGTGACCTCGAACAAACCTCTTCACCCCCTTCTAGGCCCATTTCCTCGTCCATGAGGTGGAGCGGGTGAGGTGATAGTTGGGACAGCTACCTTAAGTGCCAAGAGCTAATGATTTGGAACACTAATTTAATACTGACCGCGAGCCGCGCATTAAGTATGCTTATTCCCAATTTAGAGATGAGGAAATGGCGTTTAGAAAGGTTGGATAAATTGCCCACAGTTACACAGTTTATAGGTACAGTTTATAAACACACACCCCATTTAATCTCTAGTCTATGACAGCCACTTTCTATTAATCACTGCACTATAAATGCTTCGACCAGGGTCTCCCCCGCATCGGGAGCTGGTAGTCCAAAGAAATATATAAGGAGATAGAGGGGGTGTTGAGAAAAGGAGTGAGAGTTTGGGGGTGGGTGCACAAGGGCCAGCATCATACTGGTAATATTTTTTGCTTTGAAAAGGCAAAATCAGGGGCACCTAGGTGGCTCAGTTGGTTAAGCGATTGCCTTCCGCTCAGGTCATGATCCCAGGGTCCTGGGATGGAGCCCCGCATCGGGTTCCCTGCTCAGTGGGCCTGCTTCTCCCTTTCCCACTCCCCCTGCTTGTGTTCCCTCTCACGCTGTCTCTCTCTCTGTCAAATATATAAATAAAATCTTTTAAAGAAAAGAAAAGGCAAAATCAAGTTTAAAGTTACCTGCTAAACTACTGGGTGATGGAGCAGCAGAAAAGAGAAACATTAGTATTGTCCTCAGATGTTTGAAGGATTAGCTCAGAGAAGAGTATTAGACAGATTCTGAGTAGCTCCCTGAGAGCAGAAATATATGGAAGCCACTGTGGGAGGCTAACTGTGGCTCAGTATAGAAAGAGATTTCTAGCAAGTACCACTGGTCTCAGTCCTGAGAGCTGTCAGCTGAGATTGAGGGCCACATCACTACAGGACTTGCAGCAAAGGACCAGGCCATCCCTGTGGCACGTTGGAGAGGGGAGTTCCTTCCCAGAGTGAGGGGCCAGATTGGGTGAGTCTAGATAGCCTCTTGAGAGGCTTGAGTCCTGAGAGTCTACCATTCTCCTTAGAAGACCTCTAAGTTTGGTAAATGAATTTTTGAACCACCATAAACCAAATGGCCACAGACCTGTGAGTTTCTAAGATGGAGCTCACATCTGATAAGGGCCCTGTGTGACTTCTTACTGACCCCACCATGGGGCCAATAAACAAAACTAATGTGGGCTCCAGATAATTCGGGCAGACAATATTGTATAAAATATCATGTTAGCCAGTTGTTCCAACCATATGCCCAATAAGACATTTCCCAAGTTACCTAAGTGGATGGTTAGCATGCTGCCTCTTCCCTGGGTCCTGACAGGAGCTCGCAGGAGTAGGGAAATAAATGGTTGAAAACAAAGAGGAGCAAATGGCCCTGAACCTGCCATGAGAATGGAATAATTGCTCCCTGAATAACGGGAGTGACTGCCTCTCAACACACATACAGCCAAGAATGGCCAGCGAAAGCTATCCAGATTTTTTTTTTTAAGATTCTCTTTATTTATGAGAGAGAGAGAGACAGAAGAGACAGAGCGGGGGTGGGGAGGAGCAGAGGGAGAAGGACAAGCAGACTCCATGCTGAGCACAGAACCCCACACAGGACTCGATCTCAGGACCCTGAAATCATGATCAGTGCTCAAACCAGGAGTCAGACACTTAAGTGTCTGAGCCACCCAGGCGCCCCCAGAATTCTTTTTCCTGGCTGCCTTTCAGTAGGGCATCTCTTAGGAATCTCTCACTGTTATGTCTCCAGTTCTCTGGGGAATGGGATTAAGAGCTTGGCCTTGAAATCATGTAACCTTGCTAACATTTGTGTGACCTCACAGAAATTACTTACCTTCTAAGCTTTCGGTTCTTTACTTATAAAATGGAGTCAATATTTTTTTAGTTTAAAGGTGTGTGAGGATAAAATAGTGACCATGTTTGATGCCTGGTGAAAGCTCAACAGATGGGCTTTTTATTTCCTTCCTTTCTCTCTGCAGTCTTCTTTACACCCCAACCTACCACCTAGCTCTCAGGATGCTGCCTCCCAGGGCCACTTGCCGCAGCCGATGCCCTCTCTCCCTCCCAGGAAAAGTTGCCTTCTAGCAGCAGCACAGGGGTCTTCCACATCCTGTCCAGGGGACACCTCCTCATGAGGATCAGTCCTCTCCGACAGGGTCTCTCACTAGGGAAGATAAGATACTAAATCCCTATGATGACCCTTCAGTCTTTCCTCGGGCTCCATTTTGTTATCTATAATCTGGGGATGTCCATAGTACCTTTCTTGTAGGATGGTTGTGAAGATTTAGTTTGCTAAATGCCCATAAATACTTCTTAGCACAGTTCCTGGTATAGAGTAAATACTCAAGAGATAGTAGTTACTATAGAATGACTGGACCAGGGAGAGTCTTCCTCTTTGCAGAGAACAATGCATAAAACTCCAGCTGTTTTGACTTAAAATTTCACTGGTATTTTATGTAAATATGCCTTGAATCATCAACATTTCAAAGAAAATATCTTATTGAGCACCGCTCTGAGTTAATTATCTCATGAGTGTGTTTTCTCCCAACCACGTGACTAAATGAACTGCATTATTTAAGTCCGTTTGCCCATGTTTTCCAGTGATTTGTTTTTTGATGTTGATGACTTCTTTGCCCTGAAGGGCTTAGGGTATTGTATGGTGCTATGGAGCAGTACAGAGAAGTAAACACAGCCAATTCCAGATAGTCTGGCTTCCAGGGATTGGGAAGTTTGGGCAGTTTCCCACCCTCTACAGTTCTAAAGAAAATAAAGTAGGAAATGGGATAGGCCAGACACTGAGGAAGAAGCCATTTCATTCAATCAGTTCTACAGCCATTTATCAAACTCATCAAACTCTTCCTGGAGAAACAAAGATCTAGTCCCTACACTTGGGTCCTGGATTCTTGCAATAGCCTTGTGACTTGTATCCTTCCCTCTGACACTCTACACAGTCTCCTCCCAATATAGTGGTCAGAGTGAACCTGTGAAAATGTGCATCAGATCAGATCACTTCCTTATTTCAAATACTGACGTAGTTCCCCACTTCCCTGGGAGTACAAACCAAAGTCTGTCAAAAGTGTATGCATCCTGCCTTCCTCCCCCATACACACACAACACACACACACACACACACTACACACACACACACATAACACACACACACATGCACACATATACTCCCTTTTACTTCATCTCTTTTATTCCCCTCCCTCATTCTGCTCCAGCCATGCCTGGACCATAGCTTCGGTCTTTACTCCTTTCAAGTATTTGCTACAACACTATTTTCTCAGCGGGGCCTTCTAAGAACTACTTATTTAAAATTATACTCCTGGAGAGCCTGGCTGGCGCGGTCAGTGGAGCATACGACTCTCGATCTCGGGCTTGTGGGTTTGAGCCCCACGTTGGGTATAGCAATTACTTAAAAATAAAATAAAAAAGATAAAAGAATAATTAAAAAAATAAAATTACCCTCCCACCCTCCCTCCCTGAACGTTTTCCTCTCTGGCACACATCCCCAGTATCGCTACTCTACATGTATTTACTTACTATCTAGCTCCCCCACCACGACGCGATGCAAGCTCTATGACTACAGAGATTTTTTTCTTTCACTGTAGCTTGCAGAATTGTTTAAAAGATTGAGGAAATAACACCATCTGAAGGTGGCAACGGTCTCTTACACACTCAACTCTATGATGTCAAATCAGTATTTAAGTCCCAGTTTAAATCACTCCTTAAAATATCGGGAGGCCAATGTCTAAAACACTGCAAAGGTGAGCCTTTAAAATGTAGAGGACTGGGATTTTTATCTGTTTTGCCCACTGCTGTATTCCCAGTGCTAGAATAGTGTCTAGCACATAGAAGGAACTCAACACATACTTGTGAAGGAGTCAGTTTTTATATACTGCCCACCTACTATCTATCATTCTGCTAAAATCTAGAATTGCAAAGATCAGTATCTCTGCTTCCATTGAATTGATGGTCAAATGTGAAGAGAGATGCATAGATTAAGTCAAGTATTGGGGGTGGGGGTAGTGGTAAGTGACACATCTTTGAAGGTCTGTGGACACACACAGAATGACACCTGCCTGGGGGAATGAGAAAAGGGTTTCTAAAGGAGAGGGCATGTGAAGACAGCCTTGAAGCTTGAACAGTTCACCGGGTAGCTTATTTAAAATAAGGCTAGCTGCTATAACACATAATCTCTAAGTCTTAGTGATTCACTGCAATAGATGTTTATTTCTTACTCGCTTAAAGCCAAATCCAAGGCTAAGTTTGGTGGGAGTCTCTCTTCCAAGTGGGGATAAATGAGCGGGGCTTCTCCCATCTTGGGACTCAGCCTTCTTCAATTGAAGGCTTCCAAGGTTACTACAGAAGGACATGTGAAGGGTCGTGTGTAAAAGGTTTCCACAGCCCTGGTCTGAAAGTGGTGCACCATCATTTCCATATTCCACTGAGCAGAACTCAGTCACGTGGCCACAGCCCACTGCAAGAGAAGGCTGTGTGCCCAGAAGGAAGAGAAAAGGAGCTCTGTGAACAGCTAACAATCTGTTATTCCAGGTATGATCAAAGTGTGGTGGGTGTGGGGAACACTTCGGTGGGAAACCAGTGTGTGTGAAGGAAAGTGGCTAGTGATAAAGCTAGAAAGGTAGCCAGGACTCACCTTTAAAGGGCGTTCCATGAAAAAGACTTTGGACTTTAATCCTGAAGCCACTGAAGACTGAACTATCCGTTCTCAATCCTATCTTCAGAGCACTGAGATTGCCAAGGTGGCCTTTCTGGGACCAAAGAAAAGAATAAATCTGGTTGGGGTTGTAGATGGAAAAGATAAGGGGAGGAAAAGAGAAGAGAAGAGGGATTAACTCCCACCACAAGGCTGCCTAAGTGAGCAACTCAGCCCTTCCAATCAACTGTTCCCATCTTTGTAATCACCATGTGGCATAATGACCATTCTCCACTCCTTGCCCCCATCACCCTGATGACGTGTTATTTCATTAAGTAATCATAGGTACAGATGCCATCACCTGACTCTTTATGAGGTCCAGGGTGCCAGTTCTGCTCCCCACAGTATTATCTTTTCAGAACAGTGAGCCTGCGGCTGTATTTCCCATGACGTCACACTGCTCTCAGTGATGCATTGTCCCATCACACTTCCAGTCCACGTGGACATTCTTCATAACTCCCGTCCTTAAAAATGTCCCCAATTGTTTCAATGGCAGGAACAAACAAACAAAATCTAAAAAGTTAAAACACACACACAAAGATCATAAGCGTAAACAGTAGTTGGTCACAATGCCTGCAATTATTTCTTTGGGTCCAGAATGCCTCTGGGTAGCTGAACGGACTACATTACCATTCCAATCTTTGGCTACCATCCAGACCCCTCTGCTCCACTGCTGACAAGCTGAGATACATTGGCGGGGTGGGGGGAGATGGACATGACTCCCTTGGCCTCCTCTTTCTCATACCAGGAGGTTTCTAAGGACCCCTCCACCTCTAATTTATACGTCAAAGTAAGCACCTCAGACAGATGAGTTGAAAGCATGGGGAGCAAGGCCTTCTGGGACAGAGCCCAGTGCAGGGCAGGAGTGGCCCGGCTTGCTGTGGGACAGGAGGGCGGTGCCAAAGGCAGACTTTGCCACCAGGCTCCTCTCCAGAGGCTCTCCGTGGCAGAAGGGAGTCCGAGCTCACCTGGTCTGACCACCAGACGTGAAAACCACCTGCCCAATTTCGAAGAAGCCTAACTGCTGACTTTTCTTGTAAAATCAGTCCCAACGTCCTCTTTATTTATTTTAAAAAAGATTGATTGATTGATTGATTGATTTAAGAGAAAGAGAGCGAGCACAAGCAGGGGAGCAGCAGAGGGAGAGGGAGAAGCAGACTCCCGGCTGAGCAGGGAGCCCTACAAGTACGTATCCCAGGACCCTGAGATCATGACCTGAGCTGAAATCAAGAGCCAGACACACAACTGACTGAGTCACCCAGGCGCCCCCACCCACAATATCCTCTTTAGATAAGTGGCCAAAAAAACCCACAAAACAACCTTTCAATCCCAGAATATAATTATTTTCCAATTTAGTTGCTCAGAGACTAGTTCTTCCTTCTCTGCTTCCAGCTTTGATTGCAAGCTCCATCCACCCCTTGTGGTGGTTCCAGAGCAGTTCATTCTTACAGTCTCATCTAAGAGAGAAAGGTTTCTCTTTTCTGATCACAAATGCAACACATGCTTATTAAGTTTATTGAAGGGACGCCTGGGTGCATCAGTAGATTAAGTGTCTGTCTTCGGCTGAGGTTATGATCCCAGGGTACTGGGATTGAGCCCCGACTCAGGCTCTCTGCTCAGCAGAGGGTCCGCTTCTCCCTCTCCTTCTGCTCCTCCCCACCCCCACTTGTGCTCTCTCTCTCTCTTCCTCGCTCTATCTCAAATAAAATCTTAAAAAAAAAAGTTTATTGAAAAAAGAGTGGAAAATACAAAAATAAGGGAGGGGATGGATTCATAGATACCTACTTTTTTTTTTTTTAAGATTTTATTTATTTTTCAACAGAGAGAGAGAGACAGCGAGAGAGGGAACACAAGCAGGGGGAGTGGGAGAGGGAGAAGCAGGCTTCCCGCTGAGCAGGGAGCCCGATGTGGGGCTCGATTCCAGGACCCTGGGATCACGACCTGAGCCGAAGGCAGACGCTTAACGACTGAGCCACCCAGGTGCTCCCAGAGATAACTACTCTTAACAGATAGCTTTCTACTTCAACCTACCTTTTTAAAAATTAGATTGAGATTATATTAACTGTTTTTTTAGTTTTCCTCACTCGAGTGAACATTTCCCCAGATTGTTAAATATTCTTCCATAGCACCATTTAAAATTATTGCAGAATGTCATCTTCTTGTAGATCTTAATATATTTGATCTGCTGAATAGCCACATTATTTCAGATGTTTGCTGTGTTTAAGATAACACAGAGATAAACATATCCTAATAAATGCATCTCTTTCTGTAGTCTCAGACTATTTCTTCAGGAAAAAATGTTTTTAGAGATGGGTGGATATGACACATCAAAAACTGTTTATTTTAGAAGCTTTTAATGATTATTATCAAATTGCCCTTCAGAAACAAAGCAGTAATTTATAGTCCCATCAACAGTGTATGAGTTGTCCATCTCCTCAAATCTTCACCAGCATTAGGTGTTACTGTTTGTTTTTTTTTTTTTAAGTAAGCTCTCCACCCAACGTGGGGCTCAAACTCATGACCTCGAGATCAAGAGTCACATGCTCTAGGGACTGAGCCAGCCAGGGGCCCCGGGGGGTTACAGCTTTTAAAAATCTTTACTAATTTGATCATTGTGCCCTACCATTAATATCCACATACTCAAGTGGCAGAGTAGGGAAAAAGATTTTTTATGGAGGTGAAAAGAATCTAAGAGATGGGGAGTTGTGAATTCTAAAGCGTAATCTAAGCATGCAATCAATAAATATCTGCACAAGTACTATGGAGATCTTTCTCAGCAGAGTTGCTTTAGGATGGTGGCCATATTGCTGGAGTAGGGTACCTGCTTCGTAGTCCATAGTACTGATCAGCTACCGGATAGTCAGCCAACAGTGAGACCTTGGTCTCAGGTTTCTGTTATGTGAAATGGTGACAGGAACACTTCACGCTGTGCATCCCATAGGTTGACCAGTGACAAGGAAAGAAGAAAATGTACATTTAAGAGTCCTTTGGAAACCATGAAAACACTATATATATGTAACTCCTGCTGTCACTGACCACAGTGAATATTATAGCTGATCATATTGTTTTTAGACAAATGATCCCATAATCCCTAGTCAACTACAAGTCTTCTCTCTGCAGCCTGGCAGGATTAGACCAACATCCTGGAGATCTGCTCAACTCCTCTGGGTGAGAGGGAGAGTGCTCTGAGACACTTCCTAACCACCCAGGATCTCACAGCTTCAGGAACTAACTCTGCCGGCACAAAACAAAGACGCTTGAAAAGCAGTCAGGCACGTCAGAGGAGTGGAGGACCATGTTCACTCTCACCCCTGGGCCCTGAAAGCTACTTATCCTTAGTGTCAGGGACCAAGACCCACCAAGGTCTTGGGAGGGAGGGGGCTGGGGAGAGAAGTGGTGGCCCTCAAACAGGGCCAGATTTGAGGTCTCTCTCAAGTAACTGTGTCTGTAGGGACCTCTATGGACCCTGTTCTCATCCAGACTCATCTGCGCGATCACTACTTCTATCAGAAATGTCTCCTGCCTTTAGGGGCGCCTGGCTGGAGGCGATTCTTGATCTTGGGGTTGTAAGTTTGAGCCCCATGTTGGGTGTAGCGATGACTTTAAAATCTAAAACAAAAAAGAAATGCCTCCTGTCTTTATTTTTTTTTAAAGATTTTATTTGTTTGTTTGTTTTTTAAAGATTTTATTTATTTACCCGACAGAGAGAGCAAGAGCAGGAACACAAGCAAGGGGGAGTGGGAGAGGGAGACGCAGGCCTCCCACTGACCTGGGAGACCGATTGCGGGACTCGACCCCAGGACCCTGGGATCATTACCGGAGCCAAGGGCAGACGCCTAATGACTGAGCCACCCAGGCGCCCCGCCTCTTGTCTTTATTTAAAGAGATATGTAGTAAGGAGGAATGGTCTTGGCCAGGGGGTCCAACAGGCCTGGGTTAAATCTTGGCTCCGTCACTTTTTCACCCTCCGTCTCTGTTCCTCATCTACAAAATGGGGACAATACTAGCTACCCTCCAGGAACGCTGTGTTCAAAGGACTAGGCGGGTGGCTTCGCCACCGGGCCCTCCTCAAAGGTGCTTTGTTCTTGGTGGGGGATGGTAGGAAGCTGTCGCTTGCTGGGAATCCCCGGTGAAATGGTAGAGAACGACAAAGGCTCGTGAGAGGTTGGCAAGGAGAGCAAGGGACTTGGGGCGTTTGGATTTGATGCGAAAGATCACCGGGGGACAGGTAGGCCCAGAGAGAAGGGTTCTGGAAACGGGGAGGCGGGAAATCCCGGGCGGGAGCGTGGGGCAAGGATTCCCCGCCGGGCCGGGCAGGCGGCAGAAACCAGCTCGATCCTGCTGTCCTCCGTTTGCGAGCTTTCATTAGCATGTGAAGGAAAGGCCGCAGAATGCCCGCCGAGCCTTTGGAGCCTTTGGAGCCTTTGGAGCCTTTGGAGCCTTTGGAGCCTTTGGAGCCCTTGGAGCCGCGCCAGCGCTCGCCGGCTGGGCGTGGGGGCAGGGAGCGCTAGGGCCGCGCCCGCCGGGTTTCCCGAACGCAGACCCAGTCGTAAGTGCCCGACGCCGCGTCGCCCTGGAGCTGTTTCTCCCTGGCTAAGGCCAAAATCCATTCCAGTCACGGCACTCCCCAAGTTCTCAGCTACCTCTGTGACTGATCCAATTTAGAAAGCATAGTGATTTGGGAAAGAAAAACAAATATTGTAATAGGAATGGGTAACGTGTTGAATTATTTATTTTTATTGTTATTTATTTTTCTGTATGGAACGCTTCACGAATTGGCCTGTCTTCCTAGCGCAGGGGCCTTGCTAAACTCCTCTGTATGGTTCAGATTTTTAGTGTATGTGCTGCCCAAGCGAGCACATGTTGAATTGTTAACTCACTTTCACGATTTCTTATGAAATAGAGACCAGTAGTGCCCTCGTGTTAGAAATAACATGTTTCAGGGCGCCTGGGTGGCTCAGATGGTTAAGCGTCTGCCTTCGGCTCAGGTCATGGTCTCGGGGTCCTGGGATCGAGTCCCGCATCAGGCTCCCTGCTCAGCGGGGAGCCTGCTTCTCCCTCTGCCTCTCTCTCTCTCTCTGTCTCTCATGAATAAATAAATAAAATCTTTAAAAAAAGAAAAAAAGAAATAACATGTTTCAGAAGCACGTTCAGACAGATGCCGAACTCCTAACCTTACAGTGGCTGCGCGTTCCTTGAACCAGTACATGCTTGAGTTACCAGAAGCTTCCCCGAATGTTTGCACTCTAACAAGAAATTTGGTGTTTATTTCTTAGGGGGAAAAAAAAATAAGGCCAGGCCAATATTTGGCTTTGGAGCCCACGGATGGCAAGCAGGTGTATCCAGGGATTCAGGTCTGCAACCCTGAAAGCACTGCATCTGAGACTGTCTTGTCTTCCTCCTCTGAAAGGGAGACAGATGGAGTGGAAGAGCGTGGAGTTTAAAGCACAAAGGATCCCAGCTTTGTCCTGCCAGCTCTACCGCCCTGTTACATAGCCACAGTTCAGCCCAGCTATTCTGAAATGAGACTCACTTTAGACATGCAAATGACTCACCCAGGAGTATGGAATCAGCGTCTGACAAGTCGCACTGTGGCTTTGAAGACCATTTGGGAGCCCGCTGTGTTCTGCCAGGAATACCTCCCGGGGGTTGCAGTTGGAGCTAAAGTAGATCAGGACTACAGATGGGTTTGGAAAAACGGAAAGTACTAAAGGAACACTCAGTTTTATAAAAGCGCTGAGTCCTGAGTAAGTTGCAGGCCACTGAACCAGTCCGTGCAATAGGCAAGATTTTGCAAGGACTCTCTTCTCTTGGCCAGGGTAGACGCAGTCTTGGTCTAAAGCTGCTTCTGTTCCCAATCTCTGGTTTCCGATCTTTCTCTCCTTCTCTTCCCCTGCCCCTGCCCCCTCCATTGACTGGGCTCTCCCTCGGGTGTTATCCTCTGCCGGATTTAGCCAAGGACACTGCAGCGGCATGGTCGAAGAGAAAAATAAGCCTCTGCCCCGAAACAGTAAAGCTTGAGCGGGCAGAGTAAAAGCATCAAAGGCAAGGCAAGGTGAGGAGGAGGTGGAGGAACCCACAGAGGAGGGAGCTGTGAAGACAATGGGAGGAGAAGCCTAAGGTTTAATACGCCACAGAAGTGCCCACTGCAAATTCCTTATTGCTCAGTGAGCAGCAGTCTCCCCAGCCGCCTTCAAATCTGCTGCTGCCTTGTCAGATGCTAAAATGCCTCCTTCCAGGATGCATTTCCATTTCCAAAGGGACTTTGCATTTCAATATAACTGTGCTAGACAAAATAACTCGAGAGGCAGCATGGCCTCATTGGTTAAGAGCTAGGACTCCCCCGGAGCAAAACTGCTTGGGTTTGAATCTCAACTTTGCCACTTAGGAGCTCTGTGATCTTGGGCAAGATAATTAACCTCTCTGTGCCTGAGTTTTTCTTTTCTGTAAAGCAGGGATAATGGTAATAGCACCTGGTTCTTAGATTATTGTACAAACTACCGGTGTTAATCTTTATAAAGTGCTCAGAACATGTTCTGGCACATAGTTTCTTTAAAGTTTTAAAAAATATATATATGATTACTTTATGACTACATCTCCTTGACTAGATGTAAGCTCTGAGAGCGAGGCCCCTGTCTGGGTTTGCTTGTCCTGTGCACCCAGTGATCAGCTAGCACAGCATATGGTAAGCACTCAACTCTTTGGACAGTGAGAATCTCCCAAACCATTCCTAGACTCCAGCTACAGAAAAGGGGGACTGGGGCCCCAGCTCCACTTACCCAAGAAGTAAAAGTTCCCCTGCTAGCGCTCAATAAAGCTGAAGTAACCCCAAGAGCTATGCCGTGACACGGTTCCCTGTTCTCAGACCCTTGGACTTCTCCTTGTCTTGACCACACAGGATATGGGGCCAAGATCTTATCTGACTGAAGGAAGCACTTGGTCTCTGAGTCAGGCCTCACTGCCCAGGTTCAGGCGTGGGCGGAGTGTTAGTTGCCTTGTCCTTGGTCTCTCATATTCCCCTGAGGAAGAACAGTCAGCTCTGCAGCTTGTGGGCAGAGGGCCAGCCTCCCTCCCCCACTCTCCAGGCACCTGGACCCTTCTTCAGAAGTTTGGGCTGGATGCATCTGTACTAGACAGATAGCTACAGCCCCAAGTTTCTTACTGAAAATGTTGACATCTCCCCTTTGGCTCACAAGGTGAACAGCATTTGCAGGGCCCACCTCTCCAATGGACAACTCTAGTTAGGCCCAAAGGAAAGTGAATCTGAGTCAACTTTGATGTAAACTCTTCTCTATTGCAGAGAGAATACAGTTGACTCTTGAACAACACAGGTTTGAACTGTGCGGGTCCACTTATACACACATTTTTTAATAAACTTTCTTTTGCTAAAGTATAGCACTGTAAATCTATTTTCCCCTTCTTATGATTTTCTTAACATTTTCTTTAGCTAACTTTATTGTAAAAATACAGTATATAATACATATAACATACAAAATATGTGTTACTCGACTGTGTTATTGGTAAGACTTCTAGTCAACAGTAGGCTATTAATAGTTAAGTTTTGGGGGAGCCAGAAGTTATACATGGATTTTCGACTATGTGGGGGATGAGTGTTGGTGCCCCAAACCCTCGTGTTGTTCAAGGGTTGACTGTAAATATTAACAATTAAATGCTTTGATTTTAAGATTTATTCCAGGAGCACCTGGGTGGGTCAGTCGGTTAAGCGGCTGCCTTCGGCTCAGGTCATGATCTCGGGCTCCTGGGATCGAGCCCCAGATCAGGCTCTTTGCTTCTCCATCTCTGTCTGTGCCTACCCCCCCCAACCCAGCTCATGCTTGCATTCTCTCTCTCGCTCAAGTAAATAAATAAAATCTTTAAAAAATATAAGATTTATCCCAATTGCATAGGTGCAAGAATATTTTGCATCTTAGAATTCATGAAACAGCACCATTACTACATACAAACAGCTGGAGGAAAAGATCAGCAGTCAGAAGAGAACATTCACATGTTCCACCAACAAATCCACCAACCACAGCCTCCGACCTCCCTCCCCTGACAACGGGTGAGCTGCCCGTGCTCCCACCTGGGCCAGCCCTGCACATGCGCACTGGGTCCCCTCCCCTCTCAACAATAGAAACACCACTCCAGAAGTCCTCACTCCTCTTCTCTGCATGAATAATTGTTTCCTCTCAGCTGGTTCATTTCCAGTGCCTACCATTATGAAATGACGTCTTCCTTCTTGATCTTCCTCTAATTTCATTTTTTAAAGTATTTATATATTTATTTAAGTAATCTCTACACCTAATGCGGGGCTCGAACTCACAACCCTGAGATCAAGAGTCACGGCTCCTCCGACTGAGTCAGCCAGGTGCCCCCCCACCCAATTCCTTAACTGCACTTTACACAAAATTCCTTAAGAGAGATGTCCTCTCTTGTCATCTTTTCATCCTCTCTTCCCATGTTTTCCCTTGAACCCTGATGGCAACACCAGGCTTCCATACCCCCACTCCATCTAAACACGTTTCTGTCAAGGTCCCCAGTGATCTTCCATTGCCAAATCCAAGGGTTAGCCTGACTGCTTAGCTTATCCCCCTCTCAGCAGCAACTGACTTCCAAGATACCACTCTCTCCTGGTTCTCCTCCTCCTCCACACACTGTCCTGCCCTGAGGACCAGACCTCTCTCCTGCCTGCCCCCACTCCCCGGGTGACCTCATCCAGTCCCATGGCTTTAATTACCTGTCCTTACTTTAATAACTATTGTCCCCAGTTATGGCCTCTCCCTTGAACTCATGGCTCATGTATCCTAACAGCCACCTCAAATTAATATGTCCAAAATCAAATTTTTTGAATTCCAGCCTCAAGAAGTCCTCCTGTCTTAATAAATGGCAGTTTTCCCAGTTAGTCTGGCCCAAATCCTCGGAATCTGAATCATCCTTGACTACTCACTCTCTCTCACACCTAATCTATCAGCAAATCCTTTCGGACTTCAAAATATCTCTAGAATAAGATCATCGCACAAATTCTGCTTGCTACCACCCTAGTCCCAACTATCATCTTCCTTTACCTGGGCTGTTGCAATAGTCTCCTACTGGTTTCTCCAGCCCACCCTGTCTCCTGCGTTCTGTCCCAAAGGGATCCTTAAGAGCTACACCAGACCCTGGCACATCTCTGCTCCTACTGTCTGAGGCTACCACCTCAGGTGGAAGGAAAGCCAAAGCCTCCTGCAGGATCTAGCCCCTGGCTCCTCTGGGTTCCCCTTTCCCATGCTTACTCTGCTCCAGTCCCGCCAGCTTCCTGGCTGTTTCTAGAATGCACTGAGCACTCTCCCACTTCATCAGTTTCTTCTGTCCCCAGCCATCTGCTCCCCCTTCCCCCTTCAGGTATTTTCTCCAGGTCACTCCATCAGAGCTGTCCCCCAGAGAACAGCCCTCCCAACATCGTTCTCCCCTTTCCCTGCTTTCTTTCCCTTTGCATGTCGCCCCCTCACATTTTGTATATTTTTTTTCCCTTGGCTGTGTCTGTGGCCCCATTTGAATGTGAGCTTCATGAAGTCAGGGATCTAATTCACTGCTGTGTCTGGCATGTAGAAGGCAGTCTGTGAAGGTTTATAGACTGACTTCTGATGCTGAAGAAAAGCATGCAGAAAGGTTAAGAGCATGACCGTTTTTCCTACTCTTTTCTACGACGAGGTCACTGAGAGTTAAAAGAAAGATATATGCATAAGTGTTTCTTGGAAATTGTCTGAAAACACAGAAAACAGCTGTCTTGTAAATCTTACAGCAGGATCGTTTCTGAAGGCATCTATCTGTTCATGGCCTGAGAGTGCTTGTGCAACTGAGGAGTCTGGCCAGGCTTCGCGACCCAGCTGCTGTCATCTGCCAAGGATCTCTCATTCTCGCTGCTCACCCCAGCCCCTGCCCTCTCCATCTCACTGCCTGTAGGGGCCTGACCATCCTTGCTAAACTTCTCTATCGCATGCCCCATCATTCTCCCTCTATGCACCCTCAGCTCTTTCTCCAGACCCTTCTTAAGCCATTTATAAGCCTATATGGCACACTTCTGTGTCCCCATCTACACCGTCTGTCTCCTCCCAGCCCCCCCCCACCCCGGCCTCAAGGCTGTGAAGCATTTGAAGGCTGGGGTTGTGTCTTCCTCATGTTTGTATCCCTTACCTCAAACACAGTGCCTGGCATGTTGGTAGGTACTCAAGAACTCTTTGCTGAATGACTGAGTGAACTCTCCATTTTCAACATTCTGGGTTTTTCAGTTTCCCCAACACACGTTGAGCTCATTGGTGGCAAATTTACATGCCCTCCAAACAGCATTCCCCACCCCCTCATTTCTACACACACACACACACACACACACACACACACACACACACCCCCACACACACCCCTACCCTTCAATAGCTAACTCTTAGTTAAGCAAAATATTTTAGTTCAAAAAACATTCATTGTCAGGGCACCTGGCTGTAGAGATTACTTACCTAAATAAATAAAAGTAAAAAAAAAAAAGATTTTAAAAAAGCATTTACTGTCCTACTGTCTATTTACATTGTTCCAGTACTATACATAGTGGTTAATAAAGATGAGCTGGTGGTTGATTTATTGGCTCAAGGTTTATCAAGTATCATTTTTTTCATGAGGCCTTTCTTTATAATCCTAAGCAATGCACATCTTTCCCCTGCCAGAGGATGCACAGCATGGAGAACTGGTTTCAGGGAGAGGAACTAAGAGCTGGGTGTGTGTAAGAGCTGGGTGACCCCAGTTTCCTGGTTAAAACCCAGGTTTTCCTACTTACTAGCTGTCTGGCCTTGGCGGGTAGTCACTTTGTATCTGAGCATCTGTCCCTTCATCTTTAATATAGACTTAATAAGAACCTCCTTCTGAGGACTGTGGGGAAGATTACATGAGATACCCCATCTAAATACAGCACATAGATCATGAGCAAAAAATGGTAACTGTTAATCTCTGAGTTCAAGTCTCTGATATGATTAATCACTTCATGAAATATTGTGCTGTATTTTCTAATTTTGCCATATATTATCTCTTAAATGACAGTTCACGCTCCTGGAAGTCATGGGTCATGACCAAATAGTAGGCCTAGAATAAACATGGAGGAATTAAGTTGTTCCAATTATATGAGTTAATTCCTGGGCCCCTGAGGCTATTTTGTTTTGTTTTGTTTCTTACTACTTGGTAGGTCTTTCTCTCACACTGGGGTTAGGGAGGAGGGTCAGGCCTTTCACCTACGATTGTGTGTCCACGTGATTGTACGTACAGAGAAGTGGCTCTGGCTGACGGCAGGTACCATGTGGGGCAGTGTGTGGGGATGCTCGGGCCCAGAGCTGCCATTCCTCCTCCTCAGCGGAACGACTGGCTGGAAGCCATGTCGCACAGGGCGTCCACCTGCACAGAGCGGCGGCCCTCCGTCCTGACACTGGCTGGGCCTTGTCTAGCGATTATCTTTACGACAACGTCTTTATTCATTTGCTCCAGCTCTGGGGCAGGTCTTAGAGGAGGCCACCGGTGGACCTGCTTGAACACTGCCAGACCTCAGAAGGGACCCTCTGGAGGGTCACATGGGGGTTTTGTAACTATGGAAGCTTGTTCCTGCCCCACGCCAGGAGCCTCCTCCCGTCCTGAGAGAGTGCCCGGACAGCCCTAAATACTCTTCCATCAGGGAGCAGCTGGGGCACCAGGAAATGCCAAACTTCTTATTGCTCCTCTTTTGTTTGTATTCTTCAAATGAACCTGGCGTGGGAATCAAAATTTTAGAGTAGTGGGAGCTCAGAGGGCAGGATCTCCAAGAAGTCTTAAAGGCACAGGCTTGGGGCGCCTGGGGGGCTCAGTCGTGAAGCGTCTGCCTTCAGCTCAGGTCAGGATCCCAGGTGGAGAAGGGATGATGGAACCCCTCACTCTTCCTGATAAATGAATGAGTGAATCAGGTCCAGGACTATTTCCTACTCCTTCTCTGTGGCACACCCAGGACGGGCATATTGTGTAAAACAAGGCGCTCAATGACAATAAATCAATGACCTTATCCCGTCCCACTTCCTTCATGTTACAGATGAAGAAATTAATGCTTACAGTCCTTATGTTATTTGCCTAAGGCACCCACACCTGTATGTTCCCCACCTCTGGGCATGAAGGTGCAGTCTCCTCTGTTGACGTGTTTACTTTCGACACCCCCCCACCCCCCCCACCCCCGCCAATATATATAACAGCGGCCCAGGAGATTGTCCTTCTGAACTGGAGATGGAGTGACTGCTTTTGTTTTTCAGAGCTAACATATTTAAAATGGATCCATTTGCCACACAGGTTGCTTTCCATAGTTACGACAGGGATTTTGTTAGTGCTGCCTACTTATTTATTTTGTATGTGTTTATTCTGGATAATATATGTATATATTCCCATCTAATGGAACAGCATGTCTACCACTGTTGTTCCTAAAACAGGTAGATATCTGATCTCTTGGCTTAGCTTTGCTACGATATCATTGTCTTTTAATTTATCTTTAGGTTACTGTTAGCCCTATGCCCCCCCGTCTATCTTTGTAGAACAGTGTGAATCTATTTTTTTCACTCATACAAAATAAGAAAAACCCAACAACCAACAGTGCTAATACTAGTAAGACCACTGTCCACTTAATCTTCAAATGTGGCACCAGAAGAAAGTGGTTCCTCCACCTGCCTGTTATACACCCAGATATTTGGGAGATCTCTATTTTTGCAGCATATTATTGAATTCAGTCATCAGATTTCTTACATTATCCTGCTAAATCAAAAAGAAATCACTTCCTTGATCTTTAACTACATTAGGGGACCCAGAGGGAGAATAAAACATGGTGGGGGGGGTGTGTATGGGGGGGTGGGGAACAGGGAAAGGAAGCATCAGAAGAAGAAGGCAGATGGGAAAGAGGAAGAAGACAGGTAGGAATGAAGCAGATGAAAAGTGGATGAGCAGAATACAAGGGAAAAGGCAATGAATGCAAAGATATAAAAATGTACAAGATTATTTTTATAAAATTATTTAACCATGTATAGTATGCATAAAAAGACTGGAAGGAAATACACCGATATGATAACAGTGGTTGCGGTAAGATTGGATTATTGTCCTTTATTCTTCCTGCTACATAAACTTACAATGCTCTGGGCAAGATGTGGTTCTCTACCCCACTGATGTTGGACGTGGCCGGATGACTGCCTTTGGCCAATGGAATGTGGGTGGTGGTTACAGTATGCTAGTTTCAAGTGAAGACCTTAAGACGTATCATGTTTTTCTGCTCATCCTTTCATATTCTTGTGATCTTCCGTGGCAAAAAAATATCGGGAACTGCTGGTCTGAAGAGATGAGCAAACATGCAGGAGCAGAACTAACCCAACTCAGCCAGAACTCAAGCCCAGCCAAGCCCAGCGGGGGACTCAGAGCCTCCGTGGACCCAGGAAAGAGAAAATAAATGCTTGTTGTTGTAAGCTCTTTTTTCCTTTGTAAAGTTGCTTATGCAGCAAAGACTGATTTATTATGATCATCTCTGAATGATGAATTAGTTGATTTTTATTTTCTTCCTTATTATTCTCTGTATTTTCCAAGTACATGTGCATATGTTTACGTTACTTTTAGGGGAAAAAGAATCAATAAAGCATGAGGAAACACGCATTTCTTACTAAGTCTTCCACTATTATGATACAAGATGAGACTTGCCTGAATGGTACACACAAGGAACATACTTTATAAGACTGTTCAGACAAGCGTTCCATATTTTAAAAAGAAGAAGAAGAAGAAGAAGAAGAAGATAGTAGGAAGGGAAAAATGAAGGGGGGGAAATTGGAGAGGAAGACGAACCATGAGAGACTATGGACTCTGAGGAACAAGGTGAGGATTCCAGAGGGGAGGGGGGTGGGGGGATGGGTTAGCCTGGTGATGGGTATTAAAGATGGGTATTCTGCATGGAGCACTGGGTGTTATACGCAAACAATGAATCATGGAACACTACATCAAAAACTAATGATGTAATGTATGGGGATTAACATGACATAATAAAATGAAAGTAAAAAAAAAAAAGACTGTTCAGACAACTTTAAAAACACAAGCATACTAATTCCCATGCATTTTCTCTCCTATTTCTCTTTTCAACCTAACAATTAGGTTCACATTTCTATTGCCTTAGCAGATATTCTTAGTGTTTTGAAAGAGCAGCTATTTCTGAGGTTGTGTTTGAGGACCTGATTACATTACGCACAAAGGCAAGCTCAGGGGGCCTGGGAGATCTTCGCCAGTTTGAGAGAATATTAAAGGTAATACTCTGTCAAGGGGTAATTCCCTAAGAACCCCTTCCTTTCCAGTCAGCCTCTGGTCAGAATAATTTTTTGCTTTATTGATTTTTTTCTCATTCATTATAGTGGTGCGAGAATAAGCTAAAAGGAGCAGGAAAGGAACCATCAAGGGATGGGATGGAGGAGGCAGATGGGGAGGAAGAAAATGAGTCAGAAAGCGGAAACTGAGGAGGCGGGGAGAAGTGGGAAAGGGGCAGTGGTTAACTGGGCGGAGCTACGGCTGCAGGCAGGAGGAGGCTCCAATGTCGGATGGCTTGGCTGCTCACTGTCTACACCTGCACTCACGGTCTACACCTGTCGTAAGCCAGTGCCCCTAAGCCAGGCTTTCCAGCCTGACCTACCTCTCCCTCCCAGATCACGGCTCAGTCACCTTGTTTCCTGTCTCCCTGTCCCCCTCCAAAATTCTCTCCAGTTCTTCTCAGTCCTTCCTAATTCTGACCACCCTTCAAGGCCCCGCTCAATCCTCTTCTGCTCCCCAAAGCAGCCCCAGCCCACTGATGTTGCCCTTCTCTGAACTCTGGGCTAGATCTCTTCCCTGAGTCTCCAGACTCATGACTCTGATACCCCCTCGCTGTCTAGCAGTATCTCAAATACATCTGACTTTACCACAGCCTACGTCAGGAGGCAAGCTCTAGGAGGCAGGGGCTTGGGGTTGGTTTGTTCACTGCTGTATCCCAGGGTCCAGAAGATGCTCGAAACCAAGCAGGCATTCAATAACCACTAGTTGAATGAAGGAATTTAGAAACTATGGCAGGATCAGCGAGGAGCACACAACTCACATCTACTGCATTGCTTAGGATGCTTCTTGGCTGTCTAAATTTCCCTGCTGACCGGCAAAATGCCTTGAGGATCAAGGGCCCTATGCTATCATATTCCCCTGGGCTTTTAGCACAGAGCTGTGCACATGGGTGATTTATTCACTGATTAAGCAGCCAAGACCCACAGCAGAACAAGCCCATTACTAAAGGCATCTTCCTCAAATCCTAGGAACCACAGGCTAAGTCAGGAAAAGAGCTGCATTCCTATCCCCTAATTTTGAGCCTTGTTGCTATGTCAGTATAATATTTTCTTCTGTGTGTTTTGTTCTCATCATTTTTTTAAATTTTTATGTCTTACCTCCACATCTGGATTGTGAGCAGGGTCTGAGTCTCATTTCCCTTTCCACCCCTCGGTGGCCCATAGGAGCAGCTCAGCACAGGCCTGCAGTGGGCTTCTGACCCTGATTAAAGAGAAAGGCGTGCAGAGCTGGAGGCCACTGCCTCCTAGGGTCCAAGCCTTTGCCGGGGGGGGGGGGGGGGGGGGGTGGGGGGGGGGGCGTGCAGAAAAGCGGGGGGGGGACCGGGGGGGGGAAAGGGAAATGCGACTCAGACCGTGCT